>NC_083333.1:54082395-54104895 GCF_963455315.2 Globicephala melas
GTCATTTTGGCAGAATCATATAAAGGAAGTATACAAACACCACATTTATGTACTATTTCTTCATCCACACATCCAATAGGTATTAGACTCCTACTATATGTGGAAGCACAAGGGCTCTTAGAGAAAAATGGAAGACATTTATGACCCCTAAACTCAAAGGAAATATAGTCAACTTAGGCAAACAAGATAGACACTAGGAAAACTTTAAAATAATGATATGAGACAGCATGCAATTAAGTGCCTAAGTGGATGATAATGCAGTGTGGCAGGTATTCACAGCAGAGGAGATCACATAGGTAGATATTAGTTTAAAGAGAGAAATAGAAGAGCGTCTTGAAGGATGGCTCAGATGGGGTCAGATAAACAGGGGAGAAAGGAAGGGCTATATAGATGGCCGTACACCATATGAGCAAAGGAGTGGAGGGTACAAATGAATCTAGCATTCTCAAGATTAGCGACCAGACTTACTGGCATGGGGAAGGGTTGTGTTGGAGAGGAGTGAGAGATGACGGAGTGTAAGAAACCAGGTTCCCCAGGTTTATATCCCTTGCAGATAAAGATGCACAGTAATTATTTAAATTGCACTGGCTCCTGCTCTTACCTGCTCATCCTTTCCAAATCTCATCCAGTTATATCAAAGAGTACTCAAGGGTCTTTCACATGTGCTCAGAGGTCAGTCAGCCAATTATAGTCACCCCACAGCAACTGCCATGCACTTCCTGTCCTGCTCTGTTCCCCTTCATATTATCCTTTCCTAGGAAGGAGGATGAAAGATGTCTCACCACCACTTGACTGTGTATATGGGAAGGACAGGAAGGAGTCAGGAATGGTTCCAAATGTATCCACTGTGTTTGTGGTGTGCTATGTCATCACATAGAGAACGTTACATTACACGGAGCACATGTCCATATAATTGGCATGTTCACACCGAAAGGGGAAGCTTCTCCTCCAGCCAACTGAATGTTCAAATATTCAACAACTATCAATTCAATATCAAGACACACCCTCAAGGGCGGGGCCAGGGCTAAACTGAGGCAAATGAAGCTGCTAGGGAGGACCTCACTTGGGATCTTGCAACTTTACGGGAATGGTGTGCCCCTGTCTTTGTCTTGTAATCGGGACAGGCCCAAACTAGAAACCTCAAAGTGTCCATCTGAGACATTAAGACTCACAGCATATCAAGGAAGTCAAGAGTCGGCTGTGGTAGATGTTGATTTTGACTCACATCCATGTATTTATTTGTCTGGTTTTTTTCCTCTTTCTATTTCTTTCTTTTGAAAATCTTTCTCATCCATCCTTTTTTCTTACATCCCAAATCATATGCTACACTTTGGATTATTAACTTGGTGTGTGAATTTATGTGGATATATAAGCTGTCTGTCCACCTGAAAATTAAACATACATGCATTAATGGTCTGCAACGGTAGACCAGGGATGCATTAGTTGTTAGGACTATGATGAAAATAAACAAAACTCAATGAAATGCTTGCTTTCCAGGAAATTCCACCTTAAAAGGAGGAGACAAGTGTGTAAACAAATAAGGGCAATAAGCAAGTGTAAAATTTTGCCAGGGTCATTGGGATACAAGAGAGCGAACAGCTCCCTCTACCACAGTTGGCAGCGGGTGGGAGGTAGAGGAGGTCAAGAAGGGCTTTCCATAGGATGTGACACCTGAGCTGCATCTTCTCTGAAGACACCACCCCCACCCCCCACCCCCGCATAAGCAATTTGGGTAGGGAAAGGAAGTGTATTTAAATCTCAGCTATTGAAAGCCTCACAGCCCTCTTGGGGACAGACCTGAAAACAGAAAATTGCAGAGGTCCTGAGAAGTGGTCAACAGAGGCTTCTGCCCAGTGCTATGAAGAGCCAGGAGAGAGAACCAGATGCCTGATATGTGGGAACTGGGAGACACATTTGGTGTGTGACAAAGCTACCCATCCTCCCAGTATAGAGAACTAAACGATTCCCCGACGGGGTTGAGCATATTTGGATGAGGAGCCAAGTTTTGAAAGGGCGGGAAACTCCCTTTTACTTTCCCTTTTGATGTTCAACACTGTTTGAAAAATTCTGATGATGTAGATGGTACTGACTGAAGGCAGAGTAGAAAAGGGCACCAAAATGTCACGGTGATGGAGGGGTGACTTGGTTGGAGACAGGGCATTTGTCAAACCAAGGACGAAGCATGTGTTCGAGGCTGGACCAAAGTATCACCAAGTGAACATTAGCAAGGAATGACCATAACACCGGGAGCTGATAGTTGAGCAAAATACTGGAAGGGGGAGCCTTATTTTCCCTTCCCCCATATTTTCCCAGAAACCACCCAGCACCCCCCCCCCACCCCAGGGAAATGCTGTGGCAGAAACAGCCACTGGTAAAGAACGTTTTTGAATTTTTGATAAGCCATGTCCCCCTTCTCTGGTGATATACTTGCAATGCAATAACTTGTGTTGGGATAATCGAGATACTGGTGTGTCAGTCAGGATAGGCTAGGGTGGGTCACAGTAACAAGCAAATCCAAATCCCAGTGGCTAAAAGAGTGAAGAATTATTTCTCGCTCATCCTATGCATCCATTGCAGGCTGGCAGGAATTCTACTCCATCTCGTCATTGTTCTCAGCTGAGGACAGAGACAGAGGGAGCGGCCCTCCTCTGAAACGTTACTGGTCTTCTGGCAGGTTCTGCATCAGCAATTAAAAGCTCCAGCCCAGAGGTGACATGCGTTGCTTCCACTCACAACCAGCAACCAGAACTAGTCATGTGACCCCCGCCCAACCACAAGCCATTGAGTGAGTCCAGTTCTACCTGGTGCCAGGAAGACCCGGGAGCTGGAATACTTAGGAGCAGTTTCAACAACCACTGTGCCCGTGACATCCTTTTCCTCTAGCTGGCTCACCAAATTCAGACTCCAATGGCAGACTGAAATACTGGGAATGATATTGATGGTGGGAATAATAACAAAGAATATTTATTGAGTGCTTGCTATTCTATTAGAATTGAGCTGGACACTAATGTAAACACTTTCCCTATAATAACTTATTTAATTCTCCCAACAACCTGGAATCACAGAAAAAGTAATTATAGGGCAGGAAGGAATTGTCTTTCAGCAGCAAGTGTAACCTTAGAGCCATATCGATTTTATTGTTAACAGAAAAATGAACTTATTTTATAAACCCGGTTTATGAAGTGGGATGTATAGATTTCACATATACATCCATTTTTGCTTTGTAAAAGATTGATTCAGTGTGTAACAGAACAAGGGAAGCATACACTCAAAGGCCTGAATAGATCGTTTCTTGTACTCCATTGTCCGCAGTAATACTAGTTACTTTATCAGTTCATGCACAGCATTTTATTACAGGCTTTCCTCATCCCAAGGAACCACAGGTTTCTCAAGGGAAACGGTGATGAGAATGCCTTCCTCCACATTGGCTCAGGAATCATCCCTGGAGGGGCAGAGCCAAGAGTGCTTGCTATGACATATTGTTGGCAGAATTCTATCCAAGGGACACCTGGAAAAGGGGAGTGTGTGTGTGTGTGTGTGTGTGTGTGTGTGTATGTGTGTGTGAGAGAGAGAGAGAGAGACAGAGACAGAGACAGAGAGACAGAGAGACAGAGAGACAGAGACAGAGAATCAGGCAGGCCTGTGTATCCCTGGGTGTGTTTTTCTTTTTATGTCTGCACACCTTCCCTGCTACAGTTTGAATGTTTGTTTCCCCCCAAAATTCATATGTTGAAATCCTATCCCCAAAGATGATTGTATTAGGAGGTGGGCCTTTGGGAGGTGCATAGGTTATGAGGGTGGAGCTCTCATGAATGGGATTAGCTGTCCATAAGAGAGCCTCCAGAGAGCACCCTAGCCCCAGCCATCATGTGAGGACACAGCAAGAACACATGGGCTATGAACAAGAAGGGGACTCTCAGCAAAGGCAACCATGCTGTCACCTTGATCTTGGACTTCCAGCCTCCAGAACTCTTGAACTGACTAAGACCCTGCCCAACCATTTATAAGTAGTTTATTGAGAGTCTTTCCTTCATAGCTATTTTCAGAGCCCCCAAAGGGCACTAGCTATCAAATATTTCTGAGAAATTGCTGCTCATTTGGGAAAATGTTTTATGAATTGCACACACAAATAATGACGTAATGGCTTGAGAGCTTATTATGTGCCCAGCACCGTGCTAACTACTCTACACACATTACGTTGTTCATCCTCAAAAGAACCCTAGGAGGTGAGTAATGTTATCCACTCACGTTGGCAAATGATGAGTTGAGGCAGAGAGAAGTTACACTGCTGGTCACTAGAACTCCAGGGCCCACACTTAGGACCTCAGCACTATTCTGCCCTCGGGAGCCTTCCTTTTGCCCGCCTGAGGTTTGGCACTGTGTTCTAACCCTGACCCACAGTTGAAACTGATCATCCTCTACCCACTTAAACTTCCTGCTGCTGGCTCTCTGGCTGCTTTCTCAACACCTCCAGGTTGATTCACCTGACTTTTCACCCTTGGCTCATTCTGTCCTCTGTGCCTGGTTGGGATGCAGAGGTGAATAGCCTACTATCCATGCCTTCAAGTGTCTTACAGCGTAGTGACAAGACTGATTCATGACCAACTAGCTTAGATGCAAAGCAGGGTAGAATCTAATGCTTTGCCAGAGGAGGTGTGGAAAGCAACTCATATTCATTGACTCCTTGAATGTGATGGAGAAATGGCAGCTTTGATCCAGCCACATGCTAAGTGGTGAGAATGCAGAGGTTGATAAAATACAGCCACATACCCTGCGAGGCCTGGGACATTGGTACGTGGCCCGTGTGCACACAGTGACCACTTTCCTGGGTAAATCTCAGGTTCTCCTCAGTAACGAGCTTTGCTCCCCTCAACTCCCCTCCATGTCCGGCTGTTGCTGCTGTCCAAGCTATGAATCAGAAACGCAGATTAAGAGGGGTCCTCAGTGACCATCTGTGCAATGGATTCAGACTGTCCTGTGGGGCCATCGGAGGTTCCCAGGGGCTCTCACGGGGGCAGCTGGAGGTGAGGAAACCAGGGAAAGAGAAATCAAGCAAAAGGGATTAAACCACATTCCTTTCTATTTCAATCAGGACAGCTCTGTCTTTACTGCAGGTCAAGGTGGCATTAGGTGAGCCTGTGGAACGTGGGCATGTGCTGGGAAAGAGCCCAGAGGTCTCTTCCTGATTCTGAGAAAGAGAACTCAGTCAGGGGTTCCTGGGAGCCAGAGAGTTGGAAGGTGGCAGTGTGTTTGGAAACAGGCATCGTTGACAATGTGTCCCAGAAGAAACAGAAGTAGGCAGCTTTACCCAGGGCACCAGGAGCTCAGGCAGCTTTTAGGCTAATGACCCCATTCTTCATTGATTTGCTGAGTGCGTCTGGGGGAAATAAAGGTGAATCGGTCATTTTCTGTGCCATAAAGAAGCCTACAGTCCAGGGAGGGAGTCAAGGTATCTACAGTGATAAGTATAACACGAAGGTGAAAGAGAGAGGGCCCCGCGCGCTGAGGCAATGGGTGCCAAGCGAGCTAGGCACCGGTGAAGGGGACGTGGTTGATGCTTCTTGGGGCAGGGTTGCTTCGAGCTGGCACTTGAAGCAAGCTAAGCCCTCAGGAGCTGGGAAAAGGGCTCCATCCAGAGGCCCCAGCAGGAGGCCTGCACCGAGGCAGTCCTCACTGGCTCTGAACAGGGAGTGGGAGTGCTTTAGTCTTGGGGGCACACTCTGGAAGGTTGTTTTCTTCCCAGAACCTGAGGGGGTGCCTCAGGGGGCCCTGTGCCTGGGAAGACTAAGTGGGCCACGGCCGACACGGGTAGCTTTGGGGGACTTGGTTTTGCTCCTCATGAGAGGAAGCTGGGATCAGATAGAAACAGTAGAAGTGTCCCAAATGACATCACTGCTCACTATTCTTTGCCTCCTTCCTGGAGGGAGAAGCGGAGATGATCTGCAGGGCCCAACAGTGAGTCTGGAAGGGCGGTGTGTGGATGGCATTCACTAAGAACTCTGTACTCCCTCCTACTTTGGCAAACAGCTTGGAAACCAGCCTGAAATCACCAGGAATTACCAGCTCCTGAGCCAGTTTGAAAACAGCGTTTATTATTCTTTGGCACCTCCCCAAGCAAGCCACCTGACATAACTCACAGAGGAGAGAGGGAAGGGAGGGCACCTTCCTCTCGCCTGGAGAGAAGGTGGAAAAGGGCCAAAAATGGGGGTGGGGAGACATTAGAGCAGCCCTTGAATCCGGCAGCTGTGGCTGGATTCTGATGCATTTCATTTCTTAGAAATTAAGTCATTATCAAAGAAAACTTGGAGATAATGAAATGCCTTCCAACATATCTGGTTGCCCTTGACAAGACATACAAACAAGATAATTGCATGTCCCACTATGGATGTGTGACCAGGTGGACAAGGGTCACCATTCAGAGAGCCTCAAGCTAGAGATCCAGCTAAGTGGACATCCTTTTGAACCAATTTTGATCATTTATGTTTTCCTACAAAAAAATCATTGAAATTAGCATGGAATGATGTGTGATATTTTTTTAAAGTTTAGAAATAAAAAAACCCTCTCTATACTTTTTAAAAAGTTCTAACATGCATTCTTCAATGAACCTGCCATAGAAAAATATTTATTTTCATGGTCAAAACATCTTAATACATTATAAAGTACAAAAAGGTAGCAATAAAGTATGGATGAATTTTTATAAACATATATATGTATAGAATGAAAGAAAAAATTAAGATATATATACATATCTATATGTATATATAGATATGTATATGTATATATATGTATGTATGTATGTATGTATCTATCTATATATCTACTTTTGTGCTTATCTGTCTTCTCCATAGGTATGTGTCTTCATGGGTGCCAAGACTGGTCAATGCTTGGAACGTTCTGTCCTTAAGGTATCTATTCTCAGAGAAGGTGCTGGTATGGGTCCCAGAGACCAGACTCAAAGGAGCTGGAGAGGTCAAAGCAGGGGAAATGGGATCATAGCAGCAGAGGGGAGCCTATGGTCAGAGCCAAAGTGCAAGTGTTCAGCCAGAGCCAGGGAATGGAGTAAGGGGTCAGGAGCTGAGGTAACAGACCAGGTCAAGAAATGAATTAGCTGTGGCCTTGGGCAATAAGGCTCTAGACTTGGGCTCTGTAAGGTGTCAGGGACTGAGTTTTCCAGGATATTGGCTATGCAGCTTGGGAGTGGCTTGGATGATTTAAAAGAACTCAGCTGGGTCAGATGTGTGATTGATTTGTTGAACCCAGGTGCATGACTTGATCTTTATCTCTGTTAAATTCAGTCTTGCTGTATTACATTCATTGTTACAGCTCAATAAGAGATTTATGGGACCTGATTCTGTCACCCATGTGTTAGTTCTTATTCCTAGGTATATCTGTGATCCACAGATTTGATCAGAATGCATTCCAGGTACTTGTACAAAATCCAATGAAATCCATCACCAAAGACCCCCTCCTGCATCCTTCAGGGATGGTCATTCAACATTCAACCATATGCCAATTCACCTGTCTTTTCCCTTCTTGTCTGTGAGAATAACCTGAGAGATCCCACAAAATCCTTTATTGTAGAACATTCCCCCAGATCCATCAGCTTAATGACCCTCACCAAAAAAGACATGAGATGAATTTGACAAGGCATATTTTAGTGAGCAGATTGTATCTCATCTCGGCATTTTATCCTCTAGGCTAAGTAATCCCAAGGGCTCTAATCTTTTCCTGACACCAGAACAGGGAATAACGAATTGTAATATAATTGAGGGACAGTAAGCTAGATTCACCTCCCCAGAAGTAATGTACACATTTCCATTCCCAAATGTTTTGTGGTTGTGTAGAGTCACTTTACCTAAAGATCCCAGCTGTCTGGATACCCAAACAAGTATCCACAAAGTAACCTGATCTTGGTACCAGATCTTGTCAAGACCCCAATAATTAGCTTTTTTGGTCTAGAAATTCTTTCATCAGTTCCCCATAAATGAAGATATTCAGGGAAACCAACCTATGACAAACATCCATTCGTTCAACAAATTTATGTATTTATTTGAAAAAAAATGTGCTTCTTTGTATCTACTTTGTGAGTGGCACTGTTCTGAATGTTGAGATATAGCAGCAACAGGATAGTCTCCATCCTCATAAGCTTACATCAGGGGGAAGAGGCAGATAATAAATAAGTAAGAAAATAAATAAAAGATGACATTTCAGATAGCTGTAAATGCCATGAAAAAATAAGGCAGGATGGAGGATAAAGAGTGACTGGAGTGGGACTGGTAGATAATTGATTTATATATGCATTGGTAATATAGATTTCCTTTTCCGTGGTCAATGCTTGTCCTCATTCCCGGGCTTTAGTTTTCAGTTATAGAGGGCAGGAAAGCTAATCGGAATACATGTTAGTTTGGAAATCAAGGAATTTGTACAAAGGAAGAAGGATGGTAGAATGCGGTAGGTTATAGCTTGTTTTGTTGCACTGATACCTCTGGTAGACCCAGTGGGGCAATAAGAAATGAAATATGGAAGTAAGAATATTATATAACTATGGTTCAGCAAAAGATATAAACCTAAACTCAAATGACATCTTAGAGAAATGATCTGAGACCCCCTCTCTTCTCTTCACCTACTAACCCAAGCTAAAGTGTATGAAGGCTATTAGTCTATAGTTCTGGGCTCTTCTGACTTGACAACACCCTTGCTCTGTGTGGGTTGTTGAGCCCACCCCATCTATCACTTGGAAAGCAAGTATTGGAGACCTGCTCAGTCATGTTGGCATATATTCATCATCTCATTTATACCTTGTGTAGTGTTTTTTGGCTGATACGACAAAGAAAAAATGAAGAAACTTCAGCTGAGTCTGACATCAATTTTGTCATCTTCAAACTTGCACCAGCCTCAAAGGCATCTGGTTTAGCTCAGAATAAAAATAATAGCTATACATTTTAAGCACTTTCTATATAGCAGGTACCATCCTACAGGTTTTACATGGACTCATCTCTTTTTATGCAACAAAACAATTAGTAGTATATTAGTTAAGATGGCTAACTGCTGGAGCAAATAAGTCCCCAAAGGAATAATCGTTTACCCTACAGAATTTAATTTTTTCTCCTACAAATAGTCTAACGTGGTTCCAGATTGGTAAAGGGGCTGTGCTTCACACAGTCATTCAGGTCCCCAAAGTGTTGGAGGCTCTGCCACATCCAGCCAGTGGGAAAGTAAAGAGGATAGAAGATTGAATATAGGAAGTTTTTAATGGGTTGGGCCTGGAGGGGTTTCATGCCACTTTGACTCCTATTCCATTGGGTAGAAATCAGTCACATGACCACTCCTAAAAGTTCAGGAGAGGTTGGGAAATGTAGTCTCACTGTGTGCCCAGGAAGAAGGGGCAACAAGGAACTATTAATATTATCTTGGTTTTACATATGAAGAAACCAAGTCTCACAGAACTTAAGTATCTTGTTCAAGACAGCAATTAAGTAAGTAAGTAAGTAAGCTATGGTCTTAGTGTTTGAACTACGTTAGTCTGACTCAAGAGACATCCTAAACAATGCGCTCTGTGGCCTCTTGAAATATATGCAGGTTGTGACGAATCTTCCAGACTTACAATCTCTCTCCCCTGGGTACTGTGCACACAAGGCCGAATTTTGCCTCTCTGATCCCCATTTTTCTACGCTTTTCTGGCTCACCAACTCTCTTCTCTTGCCATAGTCTTCCTTCAGATAGGTTAATATCAATTAGGCTGGGATCAACTTACCTTTTCCCTTTGTCCAGGAAAATTTTCCATATCAAATTTCTGCATTGATTTTGTTGACAAAATGTCAGAATTCTCAGATGCATTTCATTGTTTCTTCTACTTAGATGATTCTGCCTTTGGTCAATAGTCACTGTAGAGAATCAGGATACTTTCTAGGCATCTAGGTGTAACCTATACATTCAAGGCTGTCAAGCCAGCTCTCTCTTTTGTGGTCATTGCCAGGATGTCTTATTTGCAGCTGCTACTCCTCTGAGATCCCTGGAAAACATGTTTCTGTCTGTCTGTCTTCAGTCAATTTTACTGACCTCATGAGCACACTCTCAGCGTGGGAGAAAGCAAGTGAATGACAGCTCAGAGGATAACACTTTCACAAAGGTTTATAATTGTTCACACCCTGTCCTGTCCACATTGCAATGTCTTTCTCAGTTCCTTCCCAGTTCTTCACACATGCTCTGCCAACCATAAAACCTACAGCCCATAATACATAAAAGGACTATTTTCAAGATAAAGAGGAGGAATGAGCCTGACTTTTGACCCCAGTTCAGAGGTGTTTGTCATCAGGTCCTCAACTGGTGGCAGGGTGGTCTGTGATACGGACTGATTGACCATTGACTGAAAACCAGCTCCTTCCTCAACTTCCTCCCCTTCTGACCTCCTTGAGACCAAACATTTCAGCCTCTGCATCCCAGAGAATGATGCTCAGAACCACAGATGTCTTTTCCAGCATGAATAGAGTCTGCAACTATGGACAAAGGAAAATTATAGCTCTGACTATAGAACTATTTTTTGACCAGAAAACCCTTTAAGAAGAAAGGGAATGCTGGTTGTCCCTGCAATGCAGGATTTTAGGAAGGATAAAAGCACTACCCTGAAGAGAAAAAGGTAAAGAAATTAATTGGATACCTTTTCTCTTTAAGCTGGAGAGTCACTATAGTTCATCCCAATTCCGTCTAAATATTCCCAATTTCAAAGCTCCCTAGATAGTAAATAAATTGTATATGATGGAAAGTACAAACCTGATCTTGTTACTCTTTTCTAAAATTCCTAATGGGTTCCTTACCATTCAGCTATGAGGAAAAGTGTGCAAAGTATAAAAAATGCATCCTCTATTTATTATTTCAACCAAGAACTTCAACTGTCCATTGTCTATAAAGTTTTTTTATAATATGAATATTCAACTCTTAAGGTTGGATACTCCTTCATATCTTCTCATATATAATCAGTATAGCTCTGGCCCACTAGGGCTGAAGAAATTCCACTTTCATAATGTCCCTCTATACCTCTTGGGAAAAATGGCAAGAAATGGATTGGAGAGTTGTTTTCTGTGACATGGTGATTAAAATATTTGAGAAAGGGACTTCCCTGGTGGTCCAGTGGTTAAGACTCTGAGCTCCCAATGCAGGGGGCCTGTGTTTGATCCCTGGTCAGGGAACTAGATCCCATATGCATGCCGCAACTGAAGGATCTCACGTGCGAAAATGAAGATCCTGCATGCCGCAACTAAGACCTGGTGCAGCCAAATAAATAAATATATTTTTTAAACTTTTGAGAAAGGTAAGTAGAAAAAGGCATTTGGGAGAAGTACCTGCGTGAACAGAAAGTTTGTTGCAATGTGGAGAAGTGAGAAGGTTCTGAGATGCTGGGTAACCAATGCCTTTTTTTTTTTTTTTTAATTTTTAAAGTTTTGGCTGTGTTGGGTCTTTGTTGCGGTGCGTGGGCTTCTCATTGCAGTGGCTTCTCTTGTTGTGGATCACGGGCTCTAGGCACGTGAGCTTCAGTAGTTGCAGCACGTGGGCTCAGTTGTTGTGGCTCGTGGGCTCTAGAACGCAGGCTCAGTAGTTGTGGCGCACAGGCTTAGTTGCTCTGTGGCATGTGGGATCTTCCTGGACCAGGGCTTGAACCCATGTCCCCTGCATTGGCAGGCAGATTCTTAACCACTGCACCACCAGAGAAGTCCCAGAACAAATGCTTTTGAATGCCAGCCTGGAGAGTGCCCCCCAGATGTTCCTTGGCACTTGAGGAGGTTTTCTGAAGTTACTCGAAAAGGAAGAAAAGTGCAATGTTAGATTCTGTGCTCCACAAAGTCAGTGACCATCATTGTCTTGTTGTCCACTGTGCCGCCAGTCCCAACCCCAGTGCCTGGCATGTGGCAGCTGCTGATTAAATATTTGTTGAACACATGTCGAATGAATGAATGAAAATGGTGAGAGCCAAGCTACCCTTTGGGGTTGCTTGTAAAAAAGTTACATTATTGCTGAAGAGAGAACCTTCTCCCATTTCACTGGCAGTGGGAAGGTCAAGCTAGGCAGTGACAGCCCAATGTTAAGAATGCAACAGAGGTGGCAAAGAAGATCTGATGGTCAAGGCCACTACAGGGAAAATTGAGCTCACCTGACAACACGACAGAATGTCAAGCTAACAGCAAGAAGCAAATGAATGAATCCTTCCTCTCCCAGTACCTGCCATGGGAAAGCAGGAGACCAGAGAATTCAAGGGCCGATGATTCTACTGGAAATGTGATTTCAAGCCACTGTGGATTATTGCTTGTACCCTTAGCAATGACTCAGCCTCTTTCCTCTTATCTTCTCCTTGCTTTCCACTCTGCTGCCTCCACACTAGCATGACTTGGGAGAAATGAGGGTAATTTGATATTTTAAAGTCTTCCTCCTTGAAAATGAAGTATAATTCTGCCTTGTGGGCCAAGGACCCCAAATAAATCTAATTTTTTTCCACCTGTTAGCCCTTCTAACAGAGAATATGTGATAGGAAAGAATTCCATTTTCCTTTTATCTTGGAAAGATCCAGAGATTATTTCTCCCTACTTATATTATATTGTGGTTGTTGGAGAATTTGGTTCAAGTTATACCTTCCAGTCTCACCATACCTTCTCGAGGCTCAGAAGAGAATTTAATTAAGACATTGCAAACTGATTAGTAAATAGAGGTGGGACGTCACACTCCCCAGTTCACTTTTCTGAGAATTCCAAAGTCATTTCAGGTTGGAGGCATATTAATCTGGTTTCATTTGTTACAAAGTTAAAATGTATTCACTGTCCAACGTATAGCACCTAGGTGGATAGACTTTGTCATTCATTTCGCGTTGTCAAATTCATAAAATTAAAAATGCAAGTAAACAAGTAATTTTCTGAATGCTTAAAGCAGATTCTGATCTCAATAATAATCCCCTCTGGGTATGATTGCCTTTATTTCTACCCTTTGTTTCCAGGGATACTTCTGATGTAGGAGAGCACAGATCTGCTAGAACCTCTCCCAGCTGACCTCCAAAAAGTGCACTTTTTGGTAAGTAATGGGCATATATATATATGCCTGCTGCCGAGTTTCTTTCCCCACCCTTAGGCCCAGGAAACTGTAGAACTATATGTTTCCTCCTTGTTGGCTAGGGGTAGAGAAGAAGTGGGTGTACGTGTGGTGACTTTTGTTAGATAACTGAAGATTTGAAACACATGTATTACAGATTAAAATGTAGAAATGTTAAGTAACGTTTGTCTTCTTCCTTCACACCATGACCCTCTCTCCGTTGACTTAGCGGCATTAACAGCTCAGAGAGTACTCACTGAAAGGAGCCACAAAGAACTTAGAATAGGGGCAAATTCTTTCTTTCCTTCCTTTTTTAAATTCCAAACAGATTCTTGAAACTCAGAGCAGAGGCATTAGTCTTGAAATCTAAGGTCTTTTATTTTTGAGGCAAGAGAAGAAGTTGTTGGTGGTTTTTTTTGGTTTTTTGTTTCTAGGCTGAAACGCTGATGGAAGGCAGGTATAGCGTTAACTCCTTCTATAGCTTTCTATAGAAAAAGGTGACAGTCTACATAAGGAGGAGTTTCTGAGAAGGATGAGGAAGCTTAGCTGCCAGTCGGTACCCGAGATGAGCCTGGCCCTTTACGCCTGCCCTGAATAAGCCTGGAAAAGCTAGATGACAGCAGGACACAGCCCAGGGGTGGGGGTGGGGGAGGGGCGCAATAACCAAAGTAGAGAAGATCTGTATCCTGCTTCCCAGATAAGTGTGAGGGGGTGACAGTGCTTTAGCGAAGTCTTTTATATCTGCTTTTGAAAGTGGCTGTACCACGTAAACGGGAATAGGGCAGGTCTAGGCAAAGAGAGCTTGAGATAGCACCAACCCCCCAACTCAGTGGCTCTTATGACACTGGAGAAGCATGAAATAATGGCCAAAAGTTCCACGTGCCCCTTAGAGCTACACAGAGTGGCTGACAGAGGATGTCTCACCCAGAGGACCAGGATGGCTCACCCTGGTCATCAGAATGAAGACAATGACCTCCGTGACCCTGTCAGCTGGAGGCAAGTCAGGATGGAGCATATGCTGGAAGACACAGAAGGGACCCAAGTAATGACAGAGTTTACACAGGGTGCTTTGTATCCCAGCAAACTCTATCAGATACAGGAGGAAATCTGCCGACCAGACACCCGTTCCACTGAAGCTCCTCTCAAAGTTCGATGCTACTTTAGGATTAGGATAAGTCTTAGCTTAAGGTGCCTGGAGAAAATCACTTAATTAATTGACAGTTTACCTGGATTGAATAGATTATGTTTTTTACATTAGATAGAATGAAGGCCCTGGATGAGTTGTATTGGATGAGTTAGAGAAAAAGTTTACAAAATTATGTTCTTTGTGTCCATGAGTTTTATGGCCTGAAAATTAATATCCACTATTTACATTAGGGCTGTTGGTGGCAAAGGGCCTGCTCAGAAACGGTTTGATTTTATTTAATTAAATCTCCTGTACAAGTTTCTTAAATAGAGGGAATTTGCATATGACACAGATGGTTTAGTTGTCCTTGGTCTGTAGGCAGAGCAATGGACTAGATGGCCTGGACTGTTCGTCCCTAGGGTTTACTGGTTTGATTTTTGAGCACCTAAAAACATATCTGCTGCTATATAAACTCCCTAAGATAAATAATTGAATGTCACTTTCCTAATTTGCTTGACACCCTTCATTACTTTTTATGCTTATTATTAAAATAATATTAAAATTTGAACAAATGTAACTGTCATGTTGAACATCAGAATTTGAAGGCTACAACAGAAAATGACTTGCTTCTGTTCTTACCACTGTTCCTGCATACTGATTTTGGAGGGCTAATTCTTTCCTAATCTCTTGGATAAAATCCAGGGCAGAAACCATGATGTTCTGGCCTCTCTGAGATAATTAATAAGGCTTCGGTCACTATAATCCTTAAAACATTCTCATTCCAATTCCAAGTCCAAACTCCCATTGAAGTTAAAGCTTTTCCCATTTCCCAGCTTTGGGTGTGTGTTTCCATTCCTCCACCACTCTATTTGCTGATACCAGTTCTCACCCTTCTAAAGTCAAAATGGGTGGGGGGAAGGGGTGGGAAAAAAGGAGGAGAGGAAAAAGGGCAGAAAATGTCTTATTTGGTTCATATTGTGCATTGTCACTCTCTGGGCTCAGATACTTCAAGGGGACTTTCATTGGAGCACTTTGTGGCTTCTTTGAAAAGCCCCTACCACTGAGGATCTCATGTCTACTACCATGTACTGACATGGAGGATGTACACTCACACAGTCATCCCAACTCTTCCCTTGGCTGCCCACTTCCAGCATCTTGCTGATCAAGTCTTCTTTTTTTTTAAAAAAAAAAACATCGACCTCATGATTCTTTTTTTTTTTAATTTATTTATTTTTGGCTGCATTGGGTCTTCATTGCTGCACGTGGGCTTTCTCTAGTTGGGTTGAGCAGGGGCTACTCTTCATTGCAGTGTGCAGGCCTTGCATTGTGGTGGCTTCTCTTTCTGCGGAGCACAGGCTCTAGGCACGTGGGCTTCAGTAGTTATAGCACGTGGGCTCAGTAGTTGTGGCTTGCAGGCTCTAGAGCGCAGAATCAGTAGTTGTGGCACATGGGCTTAGTTGCTCTGCAGCATGTGGGATCTTCCCGGACCAGGGATCGAACCCGCGTCCCCTGCATTGGCAGGTGGATTCTTAACCACTGCGCCACCAAGGAAGTCCCTGATCAAGTCCTCTTGTGCCGCCAGATAGCTCCACTGATTCTATCTGTGCTCCAGGAGAAACAGATTTCTTAGATCTGCTGTTGGTGGATGCAGTTTTATTCTACCATAGCTCTCTACTTTCTGCCTGAAGCTGCTTCAGACTCTCATCCTTTAGATTCCTGAGGCCTGACTCAGACGCCACACCATCATGCCGCCAGCTCCAGGGCACTCTTGACCAGTTCTCTGAGTGGTCCCAATGCATCCGCTTTCACTTGACTTGTGTAGAGAGAAAAGCATCCTACACCTTTTACCCATGGGACCATGTGTGTTGTGTGTAAGAGGGAGGGGAGTGGAATGGGATGCATCTTTCAGACTATTCTCTTTTTAAAAGTCTCCATTTCCAAACTCTCCTCACCTCTCCAATTTAACCCTTGTGATGTTTGAGAAGGTAAAAAGACAAGGATCGTAAAACCAATTTTCATTGTCTCCTCTGCTAGTCCTTGAAGGTGAAGGTGATCTTACTTTGGAATACAGATGCAGTTGACACCTATCGTTTTGAGGTTTCAGCCATTTTAACAAATAACAATTAAAAGATGTAGTGAAAATGTCTTTTTTTTTAACAGTACACGAAATACCTAGGAATAAGTATAAGTAAAACTGTATGGTATCAATCTTAAAAATTTACTGAGAAATACAAAAAGTATTTGAACAAGAAACACTCCAAATTCCTAGATAAAGGACTAAAGATCATAAATATAATATGACAATAATAACCAAGTATTGAACATAAAGTGTGTATCAGCCACTATGCTAGGAACTTAAAATTGCTATGCTGGGTCTTCGTTGCTGCACAACGGCTTTTCTCTAGTTGTGGTGAGCGGGGGTGTCTCTTGTTGCGGAGCACGGGCTCTAGGCACGTGGCTTCAGTAGTTGTGACACGTGGGCTTAGTTGCTCCGCAGCATGTGGGATCTTCCCCTGCATTGACAGTCAGATTCTTAACCACTGCACCACTAGGAAAGTCCCTGGATTATATATATTTTTTAATTTAAAAACAGGAAGAAATTATTGGCAGGCAGTAAACTAATTAAGGATAGATGAGGACTTACAAGCATAAAAGCAACAGGAGAGATCTTTAAAATAAAGATTGTTATATCTGGCTACCTAAAAATGTAAGTAGTTTGTCACCAGCACAAAAAACAAAATTAAAAGGTAAATGACAAATTGGAAAATCCATTTGCAAACAAACAAAAAGAAGGGCTAATAGCCTTAAATTTAAAATTTAAAAAATTTGAATTATACAAACACTAACACTGGTATAAAAATGTGCAAAGTACACACACGAATTGACATAATTGGATGATGCTCAAGGCTGGTGAGGGTGGGGGGAGTGCTTGGCCCGTATCCCCTCTCATGGCAGTCACACAGTAACAAATTTCATGGGGAGACATTTTGTAAGAAATATCCCCAAAGCTTTAAAATGAGCACTTCTTTGAATATAAAAATTCCATTTCTAAGAATCTAAAGCAATATCAGATTCCAAATTTATATTTAAACATGGTTACTTCTCATACATTACTGACAAGGATGATCAACTGGAAATGGTCCCTACAGACAATGACAGAGGCCTCTTCAATTAATAATAATTTATGCCTTATCTATAGTTAAAAATTGTTTTCAAATAACATTCAGTCAGAAGTAATGATAATAATATAGGATTAAGTGGGAAAGAGCAGGATACAATTTATGTATGATGTGTGATATCAATTTTACCACATACATGAATGTCCATGGATTTGCATGTGTATCTTTTCATAGAAAAATGCTAGAAGAAAACACACAAGGTCTATGCATATTTTAACTGGGGAAAAAACTACCTATCAAGAATTAATCTTTTTCTTCTTTATCTAATTTTGTGATTTTGTAATCTGATGAAAACATTATAAATTAGCACATCAAGCAAAACCATAATCTTATTTTTGGCATTTGTTATTTCTCCTTTGAACCCTGTCAAAGGAAGTAATACAGGCCTTTCAGATGGCAACTTGCCAACATCACAGATCAGGATTTTAATGAATTCCCTCCTTCTGAGGTCTAATTTAAGCCCAATTTAAAGAAAAAAAACCCCAAACATATTACTCCAAAAAGGGGAGTGAGTGCTTCTTTGTTGTGTAGGCTTTGAATTTGAATCTCTTTATAAAATGAAAAATAGACCCAAAAATGAGCTTAATAAGCTAGACTTCTCCCCTACTCAGTCTTTTCTCATTAAGTTTTAATAATGTAAAATGCCATTAGAAAATTTAGATTTATATAAGACGTCAGTGATTCAGCTTTCTTCTCCCTGACGTTTAGAACAAGTGGATATTCTAGAGGCAGGGGTTTGTGAGATAATCTGTGGTTCATCAGTGACCTCAATCCTTTTCATCTCACTTTTTTCTTCTCATGAAACACACATGCACACACAGGTAAACATTTTTGCGTGCACACACACACACACACTCACACGCTTACCCGGACTTGTTTTGTGGACCTACCCACCGCCAGGGGTGTTAGACCTTCCATAGTCAGCCTGCCTCTTGAGAAAGCACTGAATCCCACAGAATGAAAATTCAATGACCCTACTGACCCTGCGATGGGCATCCTCTCAGAAAATGGGCATAAACTGTGGGATGGAGAGCCATATTCTCAGCAAGCCGAAGCTGTCATTTCAGTGCATGACATGTCCTACAAGGCAACACTAATGTGATGTGCTTTGTCGTCTTAGTCCATTTGGGCTGCTATAACAAAAGTACCGTAAACTAGGTGGCTTAAAAACAACAGACATTTATTCCTCACAGTTCTGGAGACTGGGAAGTCCAAGATCATGGCAAGGGCATATTCAGTGTCTGGTGGGGACCTGCTTCCTCACAGACAGATGGCTGTCTTTTCGCCATTACCTCACATGGTCAAAGGGGCAAGAGAGATCTGTGGAGCCTCTACTATAAGGGCACAATCCCATTCGTGAGCGCTCTACCCTTATGATGACCTAGTCACTTCCCAAAGACCCCACCTCCTAATACCATCACATTGGGGGTTAGTATTTCAGCATATGAATTTGGGGTTGGGGACACAAATATTCAGTCTATAGCATTGTCCAAAGCATCAGCAGCAGATGTGAGAGAGCACAGATTAGTGTGACACAGGTCCCAGACTTCTCACTCTTTATAAGAACAAATGTTTCAACAAAACAATTGACCCTGGTAAGGAAGATGCACAGCTGCCATAATTGTTTCTTTGAATTTTCAGCTCACACTGTGAGGTGTTTTATCCCAAATGAGCAGGTGAGGAAAGTGAGGTTCAGAGAAGCTTAAACCAACCCAGGTATTGGGCTGGCCAAAAATTTTGTTCGGGTCTTTCCGTATAATCTTACGGAAAAACACGAACGAACTTTTTGGCCAACACAATAGTTTGTTCATGTCTTTTATTCCCCAGCTCGAGTACTTTCTCCTCTGAGCTGAGCAGTCAGGACTGGATGAGCCTCAGCTGGGTCTGGACATGAAATGGCATCTCTGTCACCTCCCTGCAGCTTCCAGCTCAACACTTGACCCAAACCTCTACAGCTCTCTTCTTTACCCAAACTGTTGGAAAGAACTTCATTTCCAGGGCATTTCTTCTTTGATGTACCGTTGTGTCTGTCAAGAGATGAAAATAAACAGAATTATTTTCCTTCAAAAACTTCAGCCTTCTCTTCCTTCCTGATAGCTCTCCATCATTCCCCTTTTATGACTTGAAATCACTAATTAAAACAACTAAAACTCCTTTATACAGATATACTACTTCTCCGAGGTCTATTTTATTTTCAAGCTTCATGTCATTAATTGTGAAAAAGCTTTATGCACTCTACAGAAATTTGCAGGACAATAAAATGCCATGGATACATTTTCTCCCTTCTCTCCTATTCCCTCCCTGCCCTCCTTCTCCTCCCCCCTTCCCTCTTTCCTTCCTTCCTTCTACCAATAGGGTGACCATATCGCCTTGTTTTCCCAGAACGGTCCTGATTTTCATGTGCTGCACCTGTGTAGCTGTGAGTAGCACTCACTTGCACTATCAGAAGTGTCCTGGTTTGGATGATAAATTATACGACCTCTCAATCCATTCAGCTAGCATTTACCGAACACCTAATATACATCTATTACAGCTAGGACACTGTGCTGGGTGCTACAGATGAAAAGAGGCAGTTCACGGCCTGCACTCAATCAACCACTACTGAGTGGCCTACTGCCTGTCACCCTGCTAAGTGCTAGATTAGAATATACCAGGAGAACTGTTGAGGATTTCTGGAGGTAGACTACATTGGTTTCTAAGCCCAGCAAAACTTAGAACGTTGGCCAAGTTGGCCTCAAAGAATCCTCATCTATCAAAAAGCCATAATCATTGTGCTGTGAAGAGGATTAAAACAGATAATGTTAACAAAGCATCTAGCGCTGAGCCTGGTACTTTGAGACTTAAAAATGATAGCTATTATCAATATTTTATTATTATTATTATCATTACTATTTTATTGTTTTCTTAATTACAAAGGAATTGCATGCTTATTGTAAGCAAATTCAATGATTGAGAAATATAGAGTGAAAAATGAAAGTCACCACTCTCACTGCCCCCCATTCCACTGCAGAGGCCACCAATGTTCACAGTTTGTGGGTATCCTACTCCTTGATCTCCATTAGCAAAGCAGATATATGTATATCTGTGTGCATGAGATTGTGTGTGTGGGGGGGTATAAATGTGACAGGGTGCTAAATGGGGTATTTCCTATTGTTTTGGATTTGCAGCTCATGCACCAAAGCTGAAGATAATAGGTGATAAGTGACCCATATTCTAAAGAGAGGCATGATAGACACTTACACAGGATTTACTAAAACAAAGCAAAATGAGACTAGTGACATCATCGCTAACAGTCTATGTAAAGGCACCTAGAAAGTAATTTGGAATACAAGTATTTGAAAGGAATTTGTAGATCTTTGGCTTTTCTCCTCTCTCTCAGACCCAGTAAGGGAGTTCCCTATGTAAATGGCTCATGCCCATGAGAAAGGAAACGGAGGTTCTGTTTGCTGGATGAAGGCCTACTGAGCTGCACACTTGGTAAGGGCAGTGACGTGGAGGGAGGCTGGCTATGTGTCCCTCCAGGAGAGAGCTAGACTGTATGCCTGCCAGGGCAGAGGTCACTGACAGGACACAAGGATTATCACAGCAGCGGTCAAGTAAGACATCTGGCTCTTTTCATTTAAAACCTCCTTTTCTGTCACTTGACCCTGTTGAAACCATCAGCAAGGGTGGGAGGAAAGGAAGACAGAGTAAGAGGATAGACATTTCCCCCCATCTCACTGCTGGTCTCCAAACTACAGTTAAGCCTTTGCTAGAAAGAGGGAGAGGTTTTAAATTGGATACAAAATTGAAGTTTTGATTTAGACTGGCTATATTTTTTAGTACCTTCAAGTGATCAGAAAAGAGGCTATGGGGGGCTGCCTGTTACAGTATCATACAAACTGGCATACATGAAAACAAATGCACGGCCATTTTCTGTTGATTACTGAATTCAACTCATTTAGTAAGCTACGTACACACACACACAGATACACATAACATATATATAATATTCACAGAAGTAGAATTTTTAAAACAAATCATACTAAAAAATTTTTATAACTTGCTTTTCTCACTAGCCAATATATAATATGATAGTAAGTATAGAACAGCTTGTACGTAAAAAAAAAATTATTATTATTATTTTTGGCTGCATTTGGTCTTCGTTGCTGTGCACGGGCTTTTCTCTGGTTGTGGTGAGTTGGGGTTACTCTTCGTTGTGGTGAGCGGGTTTCTCATTGCGGTGGCTTCTCTTGTTGTGGAGCATGGTCTCTAGGCACGCGGGCTTCAGTAGTTGTGGCTCATGGGCTCAGTAGTTGTGGCTTGTGGGCTCTAGAGCACAGGCTCAGTAGCTGTGGCACACGGGCTTAGTTGCTCCATGGCATGTGGGATCTTCCTGGACCAGGGCTTGAACCCATGTCCCCTGCATTGGCAGGAGGATTCTTAACCACTGTGCCACCAGGGAAGTCCAACAGCTTGTAGTTTTTAATAGATTTATAGTATGCTATTTAACAGATGTGCAAAATTTAATTAACCGTTCCTTTACGTAGTGGACATTTAGATGGTTTCCAATTTTACACTGTTAGAAATGGTACTTCAGTATATTTCCTTTTACCCAAGTGCCAATATTTCTGTAGGAGAGAGCCCTAGAAGTGAAATGATAAGCATATTTTAAAGTTTGATAAATATTGCCAAATTGTCCTCCATAAAAATTGTATCAATTTATCTTCCCACCAAAAGTATATATGAGCTCCTATCTCCTCACACCCTTGCCAAGAATACATATAAATATTCGTTCATTTGAAAGCTGAAAAAGACTTTATCTTGTTATTTTGTTTTTCATAATTTTTTTTTAAGTGTAGTGAAGCTGGGCATCTTCAAATAGGTTTTTGAAAAAATTAGTAACATAGATTGTCTCTTCACCTTGCACACTTTTGTATTGAATCGTTTTAATCTTTTTGTTGATTTGTGTTAGAACTGTTTCTCTGCCTCTCTCTGTCTCTATCTATAAATATCTGCCATTTATACTTTTCCCAGCTTGTTGCTTCCCTGTTTATTGTTACCTGTTTAACAGGTAACAATGTTTATGATATCTTTTGTTTAAATTTTATTTAATGTAGACAATCTGTTATTTGTTTTCTACTT